>NW_028072974.1:0-907 GCF_014824575.4 Sturnira hondurensis
CATGTCCATGAGTCCTCTCCTTTTGGCTTGCTCCTTCCACCCCCAACCTCCCCCCCCCACTGCCGTAGCTGTCACCCTGCCCTCTGTCTCACTGGTCGGTTCCTGTACCTGCCCTGACCAGGGGTCAGACCCACAGCCTTGGCCTACTGGGACGATGCTCTAACCAGCCGAGAGCTACCTGGCCAGGGCTATACACAAGTATCTTAACATCAAATATAATTTAAACCATCTTTTAACATTTAAGTCAATTATCTCAATAGTAACATAGAGTCCATTTAAAAAAAACACATTGTCAATCATAAGAGTACATATTGTAGAGATATTGAAAAATAGAGAAAAGTATAAAGAATAACATATCCAAAATCTTCTCTCTCAAAAAAAAATAGTAACATTTTCCACATAGTTGAAAGGAATGATTATAGGTTTATTGTTTCATTTATCTAATATGACTATTAGTTTTTCATATGCCCAAAGCGAAATGTGCTTGAAGTGCCCTGTTTTCATACACAATAAAGCTTGCTGGAAGCTCTGGCTGGTGTAGCTCAGNTTGCTGGTTCAATTCCTAGTCAGGACACTTGCCTGGGTTGCAGGCCAGGTCCCCAGTAGGGGACAAATGAGAGGCAACCACACATTGATGTTTCTCTCCTACTCTTCCTTCTTCCCTTCCCTGCTCTCTAAAAACAAATAATAATAAAAAAAAAGCTTGCTGGAGTTAACACTGGTGAGAGGAACAGAAACCCTGTGAGGCAAGTCAGCAGCGACGTGCACTCCAATGGCACAGACAAGGCAGGAAGAGCTGGAGTTAGTTATTTCACCACGTGACTCTGCAACTAAAGAGATACAGAGAAGATAAAAATCAACTACCCTAAAGTCTGAACCTAATCAACGCCTCAGAGGTTTAGAGCGG
>NW_028072975.1:0-604 GCF_014824575.4 Sturnira hondurensis
CTGAGAAGGAGAAGGTCCGGAAGATGTCAAGATACCCGCCGGCTCCAGGGACTAGAAACCAAGTCCCGCCACCGTTTTCACAGTGGGGTTCTGTCCGTGATCCCCTGCGGCCTGGCGGGCCCCCACACTTTTCCCCCTCATTTAACAAGTATAATTAACCAAAAAGAAGAAAAAAAGAAAGAAGCAATCTCATAAAGATTACTCCTCTTTGGGCTTTTCCTCTTTTCTATGGTCTCCGCCATCTAAAGGAAGGACAAAGCCTGTCATTCCTTTCTCACTTTGAAGTAAATTCTTAGCTAAAAGGACATTCGGAATTTTGATCTTAGGAAACAATAGGACATAGAAAACAGGAAATAGGAACAACTTCATTTTTTATCGTTTTTCTTTTTCTTCAAAAGCCGTCTGAGGAAGCACCGATGTTGCAGATGAACTTGACAGCAGTCTCCTCCTGCAAAGTTCCCTCTTGTCCGGGAGTGGGTGTCCTGAGGACAGAAAGGGATCTTTTTGTTCTATTCTGGCTTTCCACTGATTGGATGAGACCTGTCCACATTGGGGAGGGAAATCTAACCCAAGTTCTACCAATTTAAATGCTAATCTCATCCAA
>NW_028072976.1:0-4858 GCF_014824575.4 Sturnira hondurensis
AGGGGTTTGTTCCCATCTGGTACTGCAGAGTACATGAATGTCTCTTCTTCCTTGTTATTTTCTACTGGAAAGAATGCGTTTCAGTGAACCTTTCAGTAGGAGCTCCACTACTTTTAAAGTAACCTGTGCGAACATACCTGCTGACTCATTCCAGAAACAAAACGTGATTTGAGTTGCCTTTTCTCTATTCTCCAACGTCGTTAGCACGGGACGCATTGGGAATGCTTAAGCAGCAGTGAAAAACGCGATGTACATGATCCAAAACATTACTCTGTTTAGCTTCTCTGAAACAGAACCATCATGCTGGAGTTAGAAACACTGTCACCATTGTTTTCCCAGAAACGGTTGTGTTGAATACCTGTATTGCCACCATGATTTGGTTAAGTTCCAATGTTTCCTTATGCTTGTCTCTAAGAAACATGAACTAGGTGACACAAAATGGAGCATTCTTTTCACGCTCGCTTCTATCATTACAAAAGTGTCTGCTAGAAAGCATACGTACTTCCACATCTACATTTTGATATGCTTTCCTCTAGGAAAAGTATACATGTTTCCCCTATTTCACAGAGAGCACTCTTTTGGATATGATTCATATGTGCGGAAACAAGTGAATTGGTGAATGTTTTGGTATAGCACTTAAGAGGAAACGTGTTCGNCGTATTCACGCTGAAGAACACTTTCACAGAACTGCCAGAAAAGTTGAAGGATTTCAAAGAACATGGCATATCTGTACCTCTAAAAGGAGTTGCCTGCAGTACGGTTCGAATCATTTCAGACAGAATGTTCCTCAAACAAGCTTTGTAAGGAACTTGTTCATTCTAAGAGAATTCCCAAGTTCCCAAAATTTCAGAGGGTTAGAACACAGGGAAACTCAGGTGCGTGAAAGAAGTAAACTGCTCATCTGCTTTACATTTAGGCATTCACAAAGGGGTTTGTTCCAATCCGGTACTGCAGAGTACATGAATGTCTCTTCTTCCTTGATATTTTCTACTGGAAAGAATGCGTTTCAGTGAACCTTTCCGTCGGAGCTCCACTAGTTTTTAAGTTACCTGGGCGAACATACCTGCTGACTCCTTCCAGAAACAAAACGTGATTTGAGTTGCCTTTTCTCTATTCTCCAACTTCGTTAGCACGGGACGATTTGGGAATGTTTAAGCAGCAGTGAAAAACGCGATGTACATGATCCAAAACATTACTCTGTGTAGCCTGTCTGAAACAGAACTGTCATGCTGGAATTAGAAACACTGTCAACATTGTTTTCCCAGAAACGGTTGTGTTGAATACGTGTATTCCCACCTTGATTTAGTTAAGTTCCAACCTTTCCTTATGCTTGTCCTTTAGAAATATGAACTAGGTGACCCAAAATGGAGAATTCTTTTCACGCTCGATTCTATCATAACAAAAGTGTCTGCTAGAAAGCATACGTACTTCCACATCTACATTTTGATATGCTTTCCTCCAGGAAAAGTATACATGTTTCCCCTATTTCATAGAGAGCACTCTTTTGGATATGATTCATATGTGCAGAAACAAGTGAATTGGTGAATGTTTTGGTATAGCACTTAAGAGGAAACGTGTTCGCGCTCAAGAACACTTTCACAGAACTGTCAGAAAAGTTGAAGGATTTCAAAGAACATGGCGTTTCTGTACCTCTAAAAGGAGTTGCCTGCAGTATGGTTGGAATCATTTCAGACAGAGTGTTCCTCAAACAAGCTTTGTAAGGAACTTGTTCATTCCAAGAGAATTCCCAAGTTCCCAACATTTCAGAGTGGTTAGAACACAGGGAAACTCAGTTGCGTGAAAGAAGTAAACTGCTCTTCTGCTTTACATTTAGGCATTCACAAAGGAGTTTGTTCCAATCAGGTACTGCAGAGTACATGAATGTCTCTTCTTCCTTGTTATTTTCTACTGGAAAGAATGCGTTTCAGTGAACCTTTCAGTAGAAGCTCCCCGACTTTTAAAATTACCTGGGCGAACATACCTGCTGACTCATTCCAGAAACGAAACGTGATTTGAGTTGCCATTTCTCTATTCTCCAACTTCGTTAGCACGGAACGATTTGGGAATGCTTAAGCAGCAGTGAAAAACGCGATGTACATGATCCAAAACATTACTCTGTTTAGCTTGTCTGAAATGGAACTATCCTGCTGGAGTTAGAAACACTGTCACTATTGTTTTCCCAGAAACGGTTGTGTTGAATACGTGTATTGCCACCTTGATTTGGATACGTTCCAAAGTTTCCTTATGCTTGTCTCTAAGAAACATGAACTAGGTTACCCAAAATGGAGCATTCGTTTCACTCTCCATTCTATCATCACAAAAGTGTCTGCTAGAAAGCATACGTACTTCCACATCTACATTTTGATATGATTTCCTGTAGGAAAAGTATACATGTTTCCCCTATTTCACAGAGAGCACTCTTTTCTATATGATTCATATGTGCAGAAACAAGCGAATTGGTGAATGTTTTGGTATAGCACTTAAGAGGAAACGTGTTCGGGCTCAAGAACACTTTCACAGTACTGCCAGAAAAGTTGAAGGATTTCAAAGAACATGGCATATCTGTACCTAAAAAAGGAGGTACCTGCAGTATGGTTGGAATCATTTCAGACAGAGTGTTCCTCATACAAGCTTTGTAATTAACTTTTTCCATCGAAGAAAATTCCCAAGTTCCGAACATTTCAGAGTGGTTAGAACACAGGGAACTCAGTTGCCTGAAAGAAGTAAACTGCTCACCTTCTTTACATTTTGGCATTCATGAAGGGGATTGTTCCAATCAGGTACTGCAGAGGACATGAATGTCTCTTCTTCCTTGTTATTTTCTACTGGAAAGAATGCGTTTCAGTGTACCTTTCAGTAGAAGCTACCCTACTTTTAAAGTTACCTGGGCGAACATACCTGCTGACTCCTTACAGAAACAAAACGTGATTTGAGTTGCCTTTTCTCTATTCTCCAACTTCGTTAGCACAGGACGATTTGGGAATGTTTAAGCAGCACTGAAAACCGCGATGTACATGATTCAAAACATTAATCTGTGTAGCCTGTCTGAAAGAGAACTCTCATGCTGGAGTTAGAAACACTGTCACCATTGATTTCCCAGAAACGGTTGTGTTGAATACGTGTATTGCCACCTTGATTTGGTTAAGTTCCAACGTTTCCTTATGCTTGTCTCTAAGAAACATGAACTAGGTGACCCAAAATGGAGCATTCTTTTCACGCTCGCTTCTATCATCACAAAAGTGTCTGCTAGGAAGCATACGTACTTCCACATCTACATTTTGATATGCTTTCCTCTAGGAAAAGTATACATGTTTCCCCTATTTCACAGAGAGCACTCTTTTGGATATGATTCATATGTGCAGAAACAAGTGAATTGGTGAATGTTTTGGTATAGCACTTAAGAGGAAACGTATTCACGCTGAAGAACACTTTCACAGATCTGCCAGAAAAGTTGAAGGATTTCAAAGAACATGGCATATCTGTACCTCTAAAAGGAGTTGCCTGCAGTACGGTTCGAATCATTTCAGACAGAATGTTCCTCAAACAAGCTTTGTAAGGAACTTGTTCATTCCAAGAGAATTCCCAAGTTCCCAACATTTCAGAGTGGTTAGAACACAGGGAAACTCAGTTGCGTGAAAGAAGTAAACTGCTCATGTGCTTTACACTTAGGCATTCACGAAGGGGTTTGTTCCAATCCGGTACTGCAGAGTACATGAACTTCTCTTCTTCCTTGTGATTTTCTCCTGGAAACAATGCGTTTCAGTGAACCTTCCAGTAGGAGCTCCACTACTTTTAAAGTTACCTGGGCGACCATACCTGCTGACTCATTTCAGAAACAAAACGTGATTTGAGTTGCCTTTTCTCTATTCTCCAACTTCGTTAGCACGGGACGATTTGGGAATGTTTAAGCAGCAGTGAAAAACGCGATGTACATGATCCAAAACATTACTCTGTGTAGCCTGTCTGAAACAGAACTATCATGCTGGAATTAGAAACACTGTCAACATTGTTTTCCCAGAAACGGTTGTGTTGAATACGTGTATTGCCACCTTGATTTAGTTAAGTTCCAAAGTTTCCTTATGCTTGTCCTTAAGAAATGTGAACTAGGTGACCTAAAATGGAGCATTCTTTTCACACTCGCTTCTATCATCACAAAAGTGTCTGCTAGAAAGCATACGTACTTCCACATCTACATTTTGATATGCTTTCCTCTAGGAAAAGTACACATGTTTCCCCTATTTCACCGACAGTACTCTTTTGGATATGATTCATATATATGGAAACAAGTGAATTGGTGAATGTTTTGGTATAGCACTTAAGAGGAAACGTGTTCGTGCGCAAGAACACTTTCACAGAACTGCCAGAAAAGTTGAAGGATTTCAAAGAACATGGCATTTCTGTACCTCTAAAAGGAGTTGCCTGCAGTATGGTTGAAATCATTTCAGACAGAGTGTTCTTCAAAAAAGCTTTGTAAGGAACTTTTTCTTTCCAAGAGATTTCCCAAGTTCCCAACATTTTACAGTGGTTAGAACACAGGGAAATTCAGTTGCATGAAAGAAGTAAACTGCTCACCTTCTTTACATTTTGGCATTCACGAAGGGGTTTGTTCCAATCAGGTACTGCAGAGTACATGAATGTCTCTTTTTCCTTTTTATTTTCTACTGGAAAGAATGCGTTTCAGTGAACCTTTCAGTAAAAGCTCCCCTACTTTTAAAGCTACCTTAACGAATATACCTGCTGACTCATTCCAGAAACAAAACGTGATTTGAGTTGCCTTTTCTCTATTCTCCAACTTCGTCAGCACGGGACGATTTGGGAATATTTAAGCAGCAGTGAACAACGCGATGTACATGATCCA
>NW_028072977.1:0-530 GCF_014824575.4 Sturnira hondurensis
TTTTATGTAAACGAGGTGTCCACATTTATATGGTTCTGATTGGTCAGAGTTAACATTCTGAGTGGCTGTTATGAAACAGTTTGGATTGGACATGGTAGGTCTCAGGTCACTGGTTGAAGGGCCAAACCAAGAACTCCTTTATAATGATAGTTGCTGCATCTGAGGTAAGTAAGCAGCGTGTAGTGTGGGAAGCTGACGGTTCAGTCAGAGATTCGTCCCCAGTGCACGTGAGAACATGAGATGACCTTGAGAGTCTCACTATTTATAAAATTTGGGCCTTTGATTGACAATGGGGAGTCCATATCAGCGGGTAAATTCTTTCTCGGGCTCCACAGGCCCTTTAAAATGGTGCCTCCCTTAGAGCATCGTTCGGATACACCCAAATTGTGGTCACCAGGCAGGGCGTGTGTAGAAATCAACCAGTGAATGCGCAAGTGGGTGGAACAACCAATCTATGTCCCCTTCCTTCCTTCCTTTCTTCCTCCCCCCCCTCTCAAAAACATAAATAAATTTAAAAAAATGATGCCCCC
>NW_028072978.1:0-517 GCF_014824575.4 Sturnira hondurensis
TTCACACACAGAGAGGGGCAAAAGTAAGCTAATTACTAGCCATCATTACCTACGAGATAAATCATAAGTAAGGATATGAAGTAATAGCAAGAATGTTGAGACAAGTAACACAAATAAACAATATAATAATAAATAAATAATATGGAAACAAACTGCGTTTCATCTACACACAACTGTAAATCCCCTTTGCCCCCACCCTGCCCCCGGATATATGATATCATGCCGATGACTGTCAGGGTGATTACCAAACAGAGGGAAAGTGTCGAACGTCACTCATGAAAGAAAGGGTGTGGGAGGTAAAAGATTGTCGTGATGATCCGGGAGTAAGATTACAGGAGTCCTCCCCTCACTTCAAAAGACGCCATTGCGTTATTTAGTTCACCCCAGCTATGTAAGGGTGGTTTAGTGCTGGGAAATCTCTCAATGTAACACATAACGACATTAGGCCCATTAAGAAGAAGCCTTTCAATTATTTCAAGTTGCTAAAAAGACATTTAGCAGCATCAAATATCCATTC
>NW_028072979.1:0-1391 GCF_014824575.4 Sturnira hondurensis
GCTGCTCAACAGACAAGACTGACAGCCCAGCCTCACACTCTAATGATCACAGAGAGAAACCTGAGGCGACCCGGCCGACAGCTGGTTAGAAGACAGAAAGGGCAAGTGGAATCGTGCGAATGCCACTTTGTTCTGTGTTCAGAGGCGCGCTGTGTGACTCTCTCTGAGCCTCAGTTTCCTCCTCTGTGAAGCAGAGATGAGGACTTCCGTGAGGCAGTGTGCAGCGCCCGGAAGGCGGTGGTTGCATGACACAGCGGGGCCGTTCAGGGTTTGCCTCGCTCGGTCCCTTCCTCGTCACCTTGTGCTTCTGTTGACTCGCCTGGTTCCCCCCCCCAACAGTGGCCCCCTGAGGACAGGGCCTGGGTCTCAGGTGGAACAGGAAGGCTGCTCCACGCCTCAGATCCCCCAGGGAGAAGGGCTCATGCTGGGGCCCCACTTGCCCGGGCACCAGGTTCTGCTGGAATTCCTACCATCGCTTCATCCTCATTTTTCTCTACCTGAACAGTCAGTTACCTTCTACTTGTCGCCAGTGGCCCAGGCTGTCCACTGTGATCCACATGTGATGAATCTGTCATGATTTTTTTGTTGTTTAAAAAAGTGAGTTTGTTTAAAAAATAGAGAAAGAGGAGAAAGCATACATGACTCGAGTGTGGGAAGCCCTGGAGTAGAGGAAGCCGGCCTGGGTAACACCGTGGGGGTGGAGGGTGGGAGGGTGAGAGGGGACCTGGATTTAAGGAGGGTGCTTAAGGGCCCTTTAGTTACCAGCCATCTCTGGGCCTCAGGTTTCTCATCTGCAAAGTGGGGCGGGGGGGGGGGGTGATGGTGATGGGAATTCACTGAGGCCAACTGCAGGGCCTAGCCTGTCATTGTCTTCAGGCATTAATTTGGGGGAAGGAGGGGGCTAAATGCCATGCTGGACCCCGCATTGGGTCCTGGAAGGGGACCAAGGACATTGGTGGAAACATGGGGGAATCCAAATAAAGTCTGGAGTGTAGCTAATACTAGTTGTCTAATGTTAATGTCTTAAGTCTGACCAACGTTAACACAAGATGTCAGCACCAGGGGAAGCTGGCTGTCAGGCGTTCAGGAATTCTCTGTGCTGTCTTTGTAATACTTCTGTAAATCCAAAATTTTTCCAAAGTGAAGTTTGTTTGCAAATATTAAAATAGGCGGGGGCAAAATGCTGTAGTTAATCAAGGTAGAGAGATGCAGAGTCCAGCTTAGGAAATTTGGGAAAGGTGTCCTGGGGAGCAGAAGGCTGAGTCTCGGAGAAGAAATGGAGGGAAGGGTGTTTCTCAGGGAGGCACGGCTGCCTCCTGGAGCCAAGCCCCGCCCCCTTCTGGCCTGTGCACTCTTTCTCACCAGCTCCCCTTCATCTGGTCCAGGGCAAG
>NW_028072980.1:0-1855 GCF_014824575.4 Sturnira hondurensis
AGAAATAGAAGGGATTGTAAGGAATTACTATGCAGAGCTGTATGCCAAGAACTTTGAAAACCTAGGTGAAATGGACACATTTCTAGAAAAATATAATCTTCCAAAACTCAATGAAAAAGAAGCAGAACACCTGAACAGGCCAATAACAGTAGATGAAATTGAAGAAGCAATCAAAAAACTCCCATCACACAAAAGCCCTGGACCAGATGGTTTCACAGGAGAATTCTACAAAGCTTTTAAGGAAGAACTAACCCCTATTCTTCACAGACTATTTCAAAAAATCCAAAAGGAGGGAAAATCCCCAACTCTTTTTATGAAGCCAGCATCATCCTAATTCAAAAACCAGATAGAGACACAACAAAGAAAGAAAACTTCAGGCCAATATCGCTGATGAACATAGACGCTAAAATCGTCAATAAAATATTGGCAAATCGCATCCAACAATATATCAAAAAGATCATACACCACGACCAAGTGGGATTCATCCCAGGGATGCAAGGATGGTTCAGTATTGGTAAATCAGTATATGTAATACACCACATAAACAAAAGCAAACACAACAACCACGTGATCATATCAATAAATGCGGAAAAAGCTTTTGATAAGGTACAACACCCATTTATGATAAAGGTACTCAGCAAAGTGGGAATAGAGGGAGCATTCTTCAATATAATAAAGGCCATATATGAAAGACGTACAGCCAACATCATACTCAATGGACAAAAACTAAAACTTTTCCACTAAGATCAGGAACAAGACAAGGTTGTCCACTTTCACCACTTCTATTCAATATAGTATTGGAAGTTTTAGCCTCGGTGATCAGACAAGAAAAGGAAATAAAAGGCATCCAAATCGTAAAGGAGGAAACAAAACTACCATTGTTTGCAGATGACATGATAGTGTACATGGAAAATCCTATAGCCTCTACCAAAAAACTGCTCGAACTAATAAATAAATTTGGCAAAACAGCAGGATACAAAGTCAATATCCAGAAATCAAAGGCATTTTTGAATACCAACAATGAAGCAGCAGAAGAAGAAATCAAGAAAAAAATCCCATTTGATATAGCAAAAAGAAAAATAAAATATCTGGGAATAAACCTAACCAAGGAGGTAAAAGACCTGTATGCACAAAACTACACAACACTGAAGAAAGAAATCAAGGAAGACACAAACAAATGGAAACATATACCGTGTTCATGGATTGGAAGAATTAACATCATCAAAATGTCCATACTACCCAAAGCAATTTACAGATTCAATGCAATACCTATTAAAGTACCAATGGCATATTTCACACACATAGAACAAACACTTCAAAAATTTATGTGGACCCATAAAAGACCCCGAATAGCAGCTGCAATTTTGAGAAAGAAGAACAAAGTAGGAGGGATCACAATACCTGATATCAAACTGTATTTCAAGGCCACTGTAATCAAAACAGCCTGGTACTGGCACAAAAACAGGCACATAGACCAATGGAATAGTACAGAGGGCCCAGAAATAAACCCAAATCTCTACAGTCAATTAATATTCGACAAAGGGGGCAATAACATAAAATGGGGTAAAGACAGCCTTTTCAACAAATGGTGTTTGGAGAACTGGACAGCTACGTGCAAAAAAAAATTAAACTTGAGCACAACTTACACCATACACCAAAATAAATTCAATGTGGATAAAAGACTTAAATATAAGCTGTGAAACCATTAGAGCCTTAGAGGAGAGCATTGGCAAGAAAATCTCAGATATTCCATGCAGCAAGATTTTTACTGACATGTCCCCTAGAGCAAGGGATATAAAGGAGAGAATAAACAAATGGGATCTCATCAAAATTAAAAGCTTCTGCATGGCTAAGG
>NW_028072981.1:0-823 GCF_014824575.4 Sturnira hondurensis
ATATGGCCTTTATTAGGTTGAGGAATGCTCCTTCTATTCCCACTTTGCTGAGTGGGGATAGAGTGTTTTATTGCAAATGGGTGCTGTACCTTATCAAATGCTTTTTCCTCATCTATTGATATCATTATGTGATTTTTGTCTTTCCTTTTTAAAATTATTTTATTGTTGTCCAAGTACAGTTGTCTGCATTTGCTCTTACCTCTCCTCCTCACCCATCCATCCCCACCTCCCTCCCCCAATTCCAGCCCTCCTTGGTTTTGTCCATGTGTCCTTTATAGTTGTTCCTGAAAACCCATTTTGCCTTTCCTCCGATTATCCCCTCCCACCTCACCTCTAGTTACTGTTGGATGGTTATTAATTTCAATGTCTCTGGTACCATTTTGCTTGCTTGTTTGTTTTGTTGATTAGGTTCCACTTAAAGGTGAGAGGATATGGTATTTGTCTTTCACTGCCTGGCTTATTTTACTTAGCATAATGCTCTCCAGTTTCCTTTTGTTTATGTGATATATTACATTTATTGATTTGTGAATATTATACCCTCCTCGCATCCCTGGGATGAATTCCACTTGATTGTGGTGTGTGATCTGTCAATGTGTTGTTGGATGCAGTTTGCCCATATTTTGTTGAGGATTTTCACATCTATGTTCATCAGCAGTATTGGCCTGGAGTTTTATTTCTTTGTTGTGTCTTTGTCTGGTTTGGGGATTAGGGTATGCTGGCCTCATAAAAAAAGTTTGGGAGTCTTCTTGGATTTTTTGGAATTGTCTGTGAATGATAAGGGTTAGCTCTTCCTTAAATGTTTTGTAAAATTCTCCTGTGAAAC
>NW_028072982.1:0-810 GCF_014824575.4 Sturnira hondurensis
TATTTTCTCTCATCACTTGCAAGATTTTACTGTTATTCTGGGTTCCCTTATTGCTGGGGAATCAGCCGTCTAATTGCAATTATTCATGCCAATCTAATTTCTCTAATTTTAAGATATTTTATTTTTTGCTGATCTATGGTTTCACTATCATGTGTTTAAGTACGAATTTCTTTTTTATTTTTCCCATTTGGCATTGTTTGGGTTTGCTGAACGTGTGGATTTGTGTCTCTCAACAATTCTGGAAAATGTTAGGACGCTGTCATTTTGAAAATTGTCTCTCTGCATTCTTCTGTTCTCTTCTTTTAGGTGTTTTAGATTACTCTCAGTATCTTTGGAGTTTCGATTCTGTTGATTGTCTAATTGTCCTTTGTTTCCCCTTGTGTTTTGCATTTTGTGATTTTTTTGAGTCCATGATTTTGGAGCTTTATTGGTGCAATTCAGGCCAGAGTGCATCTACATCGACCGCCAGGTGCCCATAGACCACAGTCCTCTCTTGCCTGGCTCCTGCCTGGGGCTTCAAGGGCCTCATGGAGTCAGGCCAAAAAACCGCACAAGGTAGTTGGTGCAGACTCTAGCCCCAAATTCTAAGAGATGTTTTTGCCCCATCCATGGGCAGAACTGAGAGCAGAATGTCCTCATTATCTCCTTGGGTGAAGGTGGTGTTGTTTCTGTGATGGTGGGCATTGTTTTCCCAAGAACAATGTTGGGGTGTCTTTATATAACCTCCTACCTGGCCTCAGCACCCGCCACCCTTTTTGGAGTCATGTTCTCTCATTGTGCCTCTGTGGATTTCCCTTTATCAGCTTAGTA
>NW_028072983.1:0-809 GCF_014824575.4 Sturnira hondurensis
GAAGCGGGTTTCCCACGATAATTCTCTACCCTTTGTGTAGAAGTATCCTTTTTTGGCACTGCTGGGGTAGTTGCAGTGTTATCTGCAGAGTGAAGCGTTTGCCCTTTCTTCTTTCCTGGGCAATAGGCACATTTCGTAGGAAGCGGGATTCCCAGATAAGTCTCTATCCGTTGTGTAAAACTATCGTTTGCCGGCACTGCTGGGGAAGGTGCTGTGTAATTTGCAGGGTGAAGCATTTGCCAATTCTTCGTTCCTAGGCAATAAGGACATTTCGTAGGAAGCGCGTTTCCCACGATAAGTCTCTACGCTTGGTGTAGAAGTATCCTTTTCTGGCACTGCTGCGGATAGTGCTGTGTAACCTGCAGAGTGAAGTGTTTCTCATTGCTTTGTTGATGGGTAATAGGCACATTTTGTTGGAAGCGGGTTACCCACGATAAGTCTCTATCCCTTGTGTAAAAGTATCCTTTTCTGGCACTGCTGGTGAAGGTGCTCTGTTATCTGCAGAGTTAAGCGTTTGCTGTGTCTTGGTTGCTGGGAAATTGGGACATTTCGAAGAAAGCGGGTTTCACAGATAAATCTCTACCCCTTGTGTAGAAGTATCCTTTTTTGGCACTGCTGCAGAAGGTGGTGTGTTATCTGCAGAGTCAAGGGTTGGCCCTTACTTCTTTACTGGGCAATACGGAAATTTTGTAGGAAGCAGGTTTTCCACGATAAGTCTCTTTCCCTTGTGTAGAAGTGTCCTTTGTGGTAATGCTGGGGAAGGTGCTGTGTTATCTGCAGAGTTAAGCGTTTGCCGTTTATTTGTTCCT
>NW_028072984.1:0-504 GCF_014824575.4 Sturnira hondurensis
CTTTAGGACCAAAGTTAGACTATCAGTCAAACCCCCCCACTGAATTAATTCTGACCTCACCTTTCCTTGGAATTCATGAGCATTGCTGGTATACATCATTATATTTTCACACATTCCTCACAATTTTGATTAAATTCATTCCAGTGCTCAAAAAATGTTAAGCCAATTTTGTAAAGACAATAAATTCTCCTCTCCAACTCTTCAATAAGAATCATTTTTTTAAAATTCCTCCTTTAGGTCCTAACCTCCAGAAAACCCTTTTCCATTGCTGGTACCTTGGTAGGAAACATCTCACTCTTTCTTGGCATTAAGCCACAACAATGCAGTGACTGAGCCATAGCAGCTTGGATTTTATTAGTAACGTCCTTTAATGTGGAATTTGCATCTACAGGCAAATGCATAGCTGAGAGCTCTACGTGAACAGAACAATGTCTTAGTTGCATCTTAGGTGTTCAGGCCATGGAGAACAGAGAGGAAGTGAATCCTCCTCACCTTCTGGTCATC
>NW_028072985.1:0-508 GCF_014824575.4 Sturnira hondurensis
CCTGGAACATACACAAAACCACCCACCTGGGAATCAGCACCAGAAGGCCCCAATTTGCTTGTGGGAAGTGGGGAAAGTGACTGAAATCCGATAGAGAGCGGAGCAGGCGCCATTGTTCCCTCTCAGACCCCTGCCCCACATACACCATCACAACGAAGTGGGTTACCCCACCCAGGTGAATACTTAAGGCTCTGCTCCTCACTACATAACAGGCACATTAAGACAAAAAAATATGGCCCAAATGTAAGAACAGTTCAAAGCTCCAGAAAAAATACAACGAAGTTACAAAGAGGTAGCCAACCTATCAGACGCACAGTTCAAAACACTGGTAATCAGGATGCTCACAGAATTGGTTGAATTTGGTTGCAAATTGGATGAAAACATGAAGGCTACACTAAGTGAAATAAAGGAAAATGTACAGGGAACCAATAGTGATGGGAAGGAAACTGGGACTCAAATCAATGATGTGGACCAGAAGAAAGCAACATCCAATCAGAAAAGAATGAAG
>NW_028072986.1:0-1881 GCF_014824575.4 Sturnira hondurensis
CAGGCAGGTTGCTTCCTGTGTACTCCTGAACACTCCTCATGCTCTTGTCTCCGTATGCACGCAATATAAGATATTTTCACTCCCTCTCCACTGTGTTGTGACTGCAGATCTGGTCCATGTCTGAGAGCAGATGAATGGAGCAGCCAACTACTTTGCCACCATTGTGTATTACACCTATCAGTATTTTTAAATGTCAAGTACTATGATCAGTTCCTTCAAAAGCATTACCAAAAAAAAATTTCCATGCTATCATTTTTTTGGAAGCATGGTGAAGGACTAAGAAAGTGAAAAAAACTTTTTTCTACAAATGATATCATCAATAAAATAAAAAGACCACCCAGTGAACTGCATGCAAGAATATATTTGCAAATCCTGTATCTGATAAAGAAACTTTATCCAGAATATATAAAGGATACTAAGAACTAGATAATAAAAACCAATTGACCTAATAAAAACTGGGAAAATTTTTGAATATACATTACCCCAAAGATATACAAATTGTCAATAGATACATGAACAGATTTTCAACCTCATTAATTATTATGGAAATGAATATCAAAACCACAGTGAGATACCACTTCACATCCACTGGCATGACTAAAATAAAAAAATCAAATAACATATGTTGGCAAGGATATGAAGAAATTAATGCTTTCATATATTGCTGAGTGGAATGTAAAATATTGTGGCCACTCTAGAAAACTGGCAATTTCTCAGTGTTAAACATAAAGTTACCGTACAATATAGCAATTCCACTGCTAGGTATATCCCAAAGGGCAATGAGAAAAATAAATCTACACAAATTTCTGTGCATAAATGCCCACAAAAGCATTATGCATAATAGTCAAATAATGGAAACAACTTAAATGTCCATCAACTGATGAATGAATAAATAAAATGTGGTAGGTATATCAATATAATAAAACATTGAGCAGTAGAAAGGGATGGAGCCTTGATACATGTCGTAAAATGTCTGAAACTTGAAATGGTATGCTAAGTCAAAGTAGCTAGTCACAAAAACATCACATATTGTATCCTTTTATTTTTTTGAGAATGGTTGGAAATCAACTGAAGCAGAACATATAGACCAGTGTTTGTCTAGGGATGGGCAGTAGGGAGAATGGAGAGTGGTTGCATTTGTGATCATGAAAATGTTCCAGATTTAGATTTTATTGATGATTCCTCAAGTTTGTGAACAAATTATTAAAATAGTAAAAAATAACAAGAACAAATGGAAAATCATTAAATCATATACCTCAATTGGATGAACTATATTGCCTATAAATTGTATAGTAATAAATATGTTTTTGTTTTTTAATTTGGATAAATCCAAGATAAAACATTAAATATTACAATTAAAAATAACTTGTTCTTAGCAGCTTGTAATTTTTTTAAAAGTTACAGTAATTTCCCTATGTATGAAACTAAGGTTTAAAATAACTAATGTAGAGCCCTGGGTGGTGGGGCTCAGTGGACTGAGTGCCAGCCTGAGAACCAAAGGGTCACTGGTTTGATTCCCAGTCAGAGCACATGCCTGGGTTGCTGGGTAGATCCCCAGTAGAGGACACTCAAGAGGCAACCACTTATCGATGTTTCCTTCTCTTTCTCCTTCCCCTTCCCCTTCTCTAAAAATAAATAAGTAAAATCTTCAAAAAAATAAAATAACTAATAAAAGTGCATTTCTGAATACCCCAACCATTTCAGTTAATAGTTCCATCATTTGTAACAAGATCCTTTAGTAAATTTTTCTACACATTTGCTGTAACAGAAATCTCTGCAAGGTCGGAGAACAATCAGAGAGAGTGGTTTATTGCTTCTCTAACATTTTTCTTATTTTGTTTATTTGTTTTTTATTTGTTTTTAATTATTTTACCGATTATG
>NW_028072987.1:0-517 GCF_014824575.4 Sturnira hondurensis
GCAATCAAGTGGCTCCTGACCCTGATGTCACGGATAAATGTCACCAGATACTGTCTAACGTAAAAAATAAATAAAGCTTAATTGGTAGCAATCTCACTAAGTAACCGGCTCCCGCTGCCTCGGCCCCTGCCTCTGCAAACACGGGGACGGACGCCTGTCACACAGAACGCACGAGCTCCGGTCGATACCTCGCTGCCCAGCGCTGAATTATTTACTCGGCCGGGATGACTGTCGCTTTCCCTGGCAATATAACAAGGTCACCGGGCAGAAAATCATTTCACAGTAAAAGGGAAAAGGCGCCTCCAAAAGCAAACAAACCGCCAGCAGAGGGAGCCACCTCTCACCTTTCCGGGAGCCGAAAGGCCACAGGCCACCTGCCAATCCCCCTGGTGGCCCCCTCGGCGCGCGCGCGGTCAATTTCTGAATGTCACCAACACTCAGGCCTCTTGCCCAGACTCACAATCGCTCTCCTTTTAGCCTCTCTCTTCCCCTGTCACAGTCCAAACGCTCGACTCTG
>NW_028072988.1:0-802 GCF_014824575.4 Sturnira hondurensis
AATCCACTATTAGCCTTTGATACTCGAACAGCAAGAAAAAGGAAGGAAGGACAGAAGGAAGGAAGGAAGGAAGGCCAAAAAAAAAACCCACCCAAGAACAATAAAAAATAAAAATAAAAAAACTAATGAAAAACCAAAATGCTGGAGTTCAATGGATTTGAGCCATAAACATCCCTGAGGGACACGCAACTCTAAGACACGATGGGGTCCCTGAGGGAGAAAGCTAAGTAGCATTCGGCTGGAGGGAAGCTACTAAGGAGACACTTATCTAAGCCTTTCTGACAAGTTGACCATATGTAGATGTTAGCAATTAAAAGTCGACACCCCCCACCTACGGAAACAAAATCTTATTTTAAACAGAAAATGGTAACAGATTAGCTGGACAGAAACCCCTGCATATCCCACAGGAGACGGTGCCTAGAATCACCGCATGCTCCGAGCCAGCCACGCGTCAGGCCCGGGGCTGGAGGAAAACCTCCACGCCTCAAGGGAGCCCCCTCTGCAAACTCCGACCTGTAGCGTGACCCTGTCACATCACCATGCTCGCTGCTCTCAGAGCAGTGTCACGAGATAGTCAGTTTTGAGACACAGAAAGAAAGGCAAGGATTCCACACAAACCCCACAGCCTGGGATTCGGTCAGTACATCAAGAAAGCACACTTTGGGGGAATGACGGGCCCCCGCAGAACAGGAACAAAACGCCGTCACGCCTGCTTCTAGTAACGGCCCCTGGATTCCCACAAGGCTTCCGGGAGAAGCACTGCCCTAGTGGGGACTCAGGAGAAGGTCCAGGGTCACCCCAG
>NW_028072989.1:0-917 GCF_014824575.4 Sturnira hondurensis
GAAAAAGAAACATTTCTAGAACAGAATGATGTGATGACATGTCTATATACAAAAACTTTGTAGAAAAACTTTAGAGATGTGAAAATCCACTTTTTAAAAAAAAATGCGATATTCTTTATGCTAAGAAAAGTTTTCAAATGAGGGGAACATTCTGTTCATTCCTAATATTCTTAGGTACTATAAAACGATATAATATAATGTTTTATTATTTTGTTTACACTTGTGAAATGCTAAGAGAAATGTCGGGAGAAATTGAAAATGCGATTAATACTCTTAAGGAAGAACAGAGGTTGATGTATGTTTTAAACATGTTTTGAGACAAAATTATTGACCTATATATATTTGCAATAAATCTTCACTAATATGGTACATATAAACTTTCTATTTTTATATATGGAATTTAGTTATATGCAAACACCTTTCTTTATTCATCTACACATTACATCTTTCTTCTTCCTCTTTTAGGTTAGGTAGCCTTTTGTGCTTCAAGTGAATTTTCATTTATATTTGGACACTATGAAATCTGAGACAAGAATTTGAAAGATTGCTTTATTCCCTGAAGGAGCTCAAGACTTAGATTTATAAACATAAATAATGTTTAGTGGAGAAGATAACATGGAAGTAGGAGTGATTTAAATAACAGGGGGGAAAGGGTTAATGTGGACTGGTATCTATTCTGTTATTCAGCAATATTTTTGAAATTTTACATATGAAGGGCTTAGTAAAGAAGACAAAACAACTAATGCTGAGTTGAGCACCATATCAAGAAAAGCTGATACTCAGGTTTTAAGAGAGGAAGCTTTCAGGGCAATGCTCAAGTCCAGTTCCCAATACCAAGCACTCTTCCAGAAGAAGTGGTAGATTTTGAAAAAGTCCTTCAGCAAGGAGGAAATCAACAAGGCTAGGTGGAATGATTC
>NW_028072990.1:0-926 GCF_014824575.4 Sturnira hondurensis
GGTTGAGTTTTTTTTTTTTTTTTGCATGTAGCTGTCTATATCTCTCAACACTATTTGTTGAAGAGGTATTTTTACACCATTCTGGGCTTATGCCCCCTTTTTTGAAGATTAATTGACCATAGAAACCTGGGTTTACTTTTGTACTCTCTATTCTGTTCCATTGGTCTATTTGTCTGTTCTTACGCCACTACCAGATTGTTTTGATTACAGTTGCTTTGTAATATAGTTTGATATCAGGTATTGTGACCCCTCCTACTTTGTTCTTTCTCAAAATTGTTGCTGCTATTTGGGGTCATTTATGGTTCCATATAAATTTTTGAAATGTTTGTTCATTATCTATGAAATATGTCATTGGTATTTTAATAGGGATTGCATTGAATCTATAAATTGTTTTGGGTAGTATGGAGATTTTGATTATGTTAATTCTTCAAATCTGTGAACACCGTACATGTGCCCATTTGTTTGTGTCTTCCTTAATTTCCTTCTTCAGTGTTGTGTACTTTTTCTGAGTACAGTGAAACTGCACAATATTAATAACTTTACCATATCCATAAGACCTAGGAGAAGTTAATACAAAGAAAAAGAACTGCACTGCAACACATGGGATAATTGATGGGAAAAGATTCCAATGGAGATAAAAAGAGGATCGAACTCTATTTGGAGAGATTTTTCTTACAGAATAGAAATATTTCTTTTTCTCAGGCCAGTGGTAATAAGGTACACTACAAAGTGAAGAAACAGATAAGTTCATAAGTAGAGGAAATGGGATATGAGCATTTAGGCATTCATACCTTATGTGTTTATTCTGTATTTTATTTCCTGGACCATAAAATATTTCAATAAGTGTTTATAATTAAATTAGGTAGGAGTTTATTATTGCAATATAAAAACCTAAAAGAATGCATATTTGTAGAATTTAGAGTAAT
>NW_028072991.1:0-649 GCF_014824575.4 Sturnira hondurensis
AAACATATTTTAATGATTATGGTATTACAGTTATCCCATTTTCCCTCCTTTATTCCCCTCCACTCTGCCCACCCCCTCCCACCCACATTCCCCCACTTTAGTTTTATTATTATTAATAAAACATACTGGAAAACATTCCTTGAGTCCTCTGTGTCTGTCACTGAGATAAGGTCCTAGCTTTCAAGGAGTCACACAAGAAATAATTAGAACTTACTATAAGACTGTAGTGCCTTGGCCTATCTGAAAAGAGGATGGTAACACTGAAATTTTCTGAGAGGTCTGAGAAGAAATTGATCTGTGAACGATGGAATAATTAGAGAATAGACCAGATGATCTTGAATTTAACTGATGGATGTGCTTTTGGGAGATGGATGGGTGTACATTTTGAGAGAGTATAGGAAGAAGTAGTTTGTTGGTATCGAGGTTTTTTCTCTACCCCATTCAGGATTTCAATCAAGAAATGCCTTCAGCTCAGCTTTGCCACCCATCACTTATTATAGACGGTGTAGGGATATACCCAGCTACCTATTGAGCACCTATTGCGTGTTAAGACCTGCATTTTTACTGCAGATACAGAGATGAATCCCTGCTCTAAGGAGATAATGTACCACCATGTCATTGGTGTCTAAGTTCTGTAATTGATGAACAT
>NW_028072992.1:0-517 GCF_014824575.4 Sturnira hondurensis
GGCTTAGGAACCTCCAGGACAACTTTAAACCTTCCAACATCTGAATCATAGGTGTGCCAGAAGGAGAAGAGGAAGACCAAGAAATTACTTGAAAACATAATGAAGGAGAATTTCCCCAATCTGACACAGGAAATAGACTTCCAAGAAGTCTAGGAAGCTCATAGAGTCCCAAAGAAGTTGGACCCAAGGAGGAACACACCAAAGCACATCATTAAAGATACGGAGAGAATCTCAAAAACAGCAAGAGAAAAGAAGACAGTTACCTACAAAGGAGTTACTATAAGGCTATCAGTTGATTTCTCAATTAAACCTTGCAGGCAAGAAGGAGCTGGAAAGAAGTTTTCCAAGTCATGAAAGGCAAGGACCTACATCCAAGATGACTCTATCCAGCAAAGCTTTCATTTCGGATGAAAGAGCAGAAAAAGTGCTTCCCAGATAAGGTCGAGTTAAAGGAGTTGATCGTCATCAAGCCCTTATTATATGAAATGTTAAAGGGACTTATCTAAGAAAAAGAAGA